>NW_026683141.1:805000-807966 GCF_027887145.1 Ammospiza caudacuta | reverse complement strand
CCCTAACCCTAACCCTAACCTAACCCTAACCCTAACCCTAACCCTAACCCTAACCCTAACCCTAACCCTAACCCTTAACCCTAACCCTAACCCTAACCCTAACCCTAACCCTA
This sequence comes from Ammospiza caudacuta, assembly GCF_027887145.1. NCBI lineage: Eukaryota > Metazoa > Chordata > Aves > Passeriformes > Passerellidae > Ammospiza > Ammospiza caudacuta. The sequence goes on along the minus strand of NW_026683141.1, from coordinate 807,853 downwards.
ACCCTAACCCTAACCCTAACCCTAACCCTAACCCTAACCCTAACCCTAACCCTAACCCTAACCCTAACCCTAACCCTAACCCTAACCCTAACCCTAACCCTAACCCTAACCCTAACCCTAACCCTAACCCTAACCCTAACCCTAACCCTAACCCTAACCCCTAACCCTAACCCTAACCCTAACCCTAACCCTAACCCTAACCCTAACCCTAACCCTAACCCTAACCCTAACCCTAACCCTAACCCTAACCCTAACCCTAACCCTAACCCTAACCCTAACCCTAACCCTAACCCTAACCCTAACCCTAACCCTAACCCTAACCCCTAACCCTAACCCTAACCCTAACCCTAACCCTAACCCTAACCCTAACCCTAACCCTAACCCTAACCCTAACCCTAACCCTAACCCTAACCCTAACCCTAACCTAACCCTAACCCTAACCCTAACCCTAACCCTAACCCTAACCCTAACCCTAACCCTAACCCTAACCCTAACCCTAACCCTAACCCTAACCCTAACCCTAACCCTAACCCTAACCCTAACCCTAACCCTAACCCTAACCCTAACCCTAACCCTAACCCTAACCCTAACCCTAACCCTAACCCTAACCCTAACCCTAACCCTAACCCTAACCCTAACCCTAACCCTAACCCTAACCCTAACCCTAACCCTAACCCTAACCCTAACCCTAACCCTAACCCTAACCCTAACCCTAACCCTAACCCTAACCCTAACCCTAACCCTAACCCTAACCCTAACCCTAACCCTAACCCTAACCCTAACCCTAACCCTAACCCTAACCCTAACCCTAACCCTAACCCTAACCCTAACCCTAACCCTAACCCTAACCCTAACCCTAACCTAACCCTAACCCTAACCCTAACCCCTAACCCTAACCCTAACCCTAACCCTAACCCTAACCCTAACCCTAACCCTAACCCTAACCCTAACCCTAACCCTAACCCTAACCCTAACCCTAACCCTAACCCTAACCCTAACCCTAACCCTAACCCTAACCCTAACCCTAACCCTAACCCTAACCCTAACCCTAACCCTAACCCTAACCCTAACCCTAACCCTAACCCTAACCCTAACCCTAACCCTAACCCTAACCCTAACCCTAACCCTAACCCTAACCCTAACCCTAACCCTAACCCTAACCCTAACCCTAACCCTAACCCTAACCCTAACCCTAACCCTAACCCTAACCCTAACCCTAACCCTAACCCTAACCCTAACCCTAACCCTAACCCTAACCCTAACCCTAACCCTAACCCTAACCCTAACCCTAACCCTAACCCTAACCCTAACCCTAACCCTAACCCTAACCCTAACCCTAACCCTAACCCTAACCCTAACCCTAACCCTAACCCTAACCCTAACCCTAACCCTAACCCTAACCCTAACCCTAACCCTAACCCTAACCCTAACCCTAACCCTAACCCTAACCCTAACCCTAACCCTAACCCTAACCCTAACCCTAACCCTAACCCTAACCCTAACCCTAACCCTAACCCTAACCCTAACCCTAACCCTAACCCTAACCCTAACCCTAACCCTAACCCTAACCCTAACCCTAACCCTAACCCTAACCCTAACCCTAACCCTAACCCTAACCCTAACCCTAACCCTAACCCTAACCCTAACCCTAACCCTAACCCTAACCCTAACCCTAACCCTAACCCTAACCCTAACCCTAACCCTAACCCTAACCCTAACCCTAACCCTAACCCTAACCCTAACCCTAACCCTAACCCTAACCCTAACCCTAACCCTAACCCTAACCCTAACCCTAACCCTAACCCTAACCCTAACCCTAACCCTAACCCTAACCCTAACCCTAACCCTAACCCTAACCCTAACCCTAACCCTAACCCTAACCCTAACCCTAACCCTAACCCTAACCCTAACCCTAACCCTAACCCTAACCCTAACCCTAACCCTAACCCTAACCCTAACCCTAACCCTAACCCTAACCCTAACCCTAACCCTAACCCTAACCCTAACCCTAACCCTAACCCTAACCCTAACCCTAACCCTAACCCTAACCCTAACCCTAACCCTAACCCTAACCCTAACCCTAACCCTAACCCTAACCCTAACCCTAACCCTAACCCTAACCCTAACCCTAACCCTAACCCTAACCCTAACCCTAACCCTAACCCTAACCCTAACCCTAACCCTAACCCTAACCCTAACCCTAACCCTAACCCTAACCCTAACCCTAACCCTAACCCTAACCCTAACCCTAACCCTAACCCTAACCCTAACCCTAACCCTAACCCTAACCCTAACCCTAACCCTAACCCTAACCCTAACCCTAACCCTAACCCTAACCCTAACCCTAACCCTAACCCTAACCCTAACCCTAACCCTAACCCTAACCCTAACCCTAACCCTAACCCTAACCCTAACCCTAACCCTAACCCTAACCCTAACCCTAACCCTAACCCTAACCCTAACCCTAACCCTAACCCTAACCCTAACCCTAACCCTAACCCTAACCCTAACCCTAACCCTAACCCTAACCCTAACCCTAACCCTAACCCTAACCCTAACCCTAACCCTAACCCTAACCCTAACCCTAACCCTAACCCTAACCCTAACCCTAACCCTAACCCTAACCCTAACCCTAACCCTAACCCTAACCCTAACCCTAACCCTAACCCTAACCCTAACCCTAACCCTAACCCTAACCCTAACCCTAACCCTAACCCTAACCCTAACCCTAACCCTAACCCTAACCCTAACCCTAACCCTAACCCTAACCCTAACCCTAACCCTAACCCTAACCCTAACCCTAACCCTAACCCTAACCCTAACCCTAACCCTAACCCTAACCCTAACCCTAAC